>NW_027488699.1:0-12500 GCF_050948215.1 Halictus rubicundus
ATCCGTCCATTATTTGCTAATAACTCGATAAATAATAATTGTAGCGAGTTTGGTGTTATGATATATATTGTTAGAAACCGTCTATATTACAGTGATATCACGTCGAAAATCGTCTAGGACCGATACGGAAAAAGTTTCCTCTTAGCGGTGGGACTTAGAAAAATTTCCAGAGTTTTGTCGACGGAGTAGTACATCCGTCCATTATTTGCTAATAACTCGATAAATAATAATTGTAGCGAGTTTGGTGTTATGATATATATTGTTAGAAACCGTCTATATTACAGTGATATCACGTCGAAAATCGTCTAGGACCGATACGGAAAAAGTTTCCTCTTAGCGGTGGGACTTAGAAAAATTTCCAGAGTTTTGTAGACGGAGTAGTACATCCGTCCATTATTTGCTAATAACTCGATAAATAATAATTGTAGCGAGTTTGGTGTTATGATATATATTGTTAGAAACCGTCTATATTACAGTGATATCACGTCGAAAATCGTCTAGGACCGATACGGAAAAAGTTTCCTCTTAGCGGTGGGACTTAGAAAAATTTTCGTCGAACGTCCGACGGAGTAGTACATCCGTCCATTATTTGCTAATAACTCGATAAATAATAATTGTAGCGAGTTTGGTGTTATGATATATATTGTTAGAAACCGTCTATATTACAGTGATATCACGTCGAAAATCGTCTAGGGCCGATACGGAAAAAGTTTCCTCTTAGCGGTGGGACTTAGAAAAATTTCCAGAGTTTTGTCGACGGAGTAGCACATCCGTCCATTATTTGCTAATAACTCGATAAATAATAATTGTAGCGAGTTTGGTGTTATGATATATATTGTTAGAACCGTCTATATTACAGTGATATCACGTCGAAAATCGTCTAGGACCGATACGGAAAAAGTTTCCTCTTAGCGGTGGGACTTAGAAAAATTTTCGTCGAACGTCCGACGGAGTAGTACATCCGTCCATTATTTGCTAATAACTCGATAAATAATAATTGTAGCGAGTTTGGTGTTATGATATATATTGTTAGAAACCGTCTATATTACAGTGATATCACGTCGAAAATCGTCTAGGACCGATACGGAAAAAGTTTCCTCTTAGCGGTGGGACTTAGAAAAATTTCCAGAGTTTTGTCGACGGAGTAGTACATCCGTCCATTATTTGCTAATAACTCGATAAATAATAATTGTAGCGAGTTTGGTGTTATGATATATATTGTTAGAAACCGTCTATATTACAGTGATATCACGTCGAAAATCGTCTAGGACCGATACGGAAAAAGTTTCCTCTTAGCGGTGGGACTTAGAAAAATTTCCAGAGTTTTGTCGACGGAGTACTACATCCGTCCATTATTTGCTAATAACTCGATAAATAATAATTGTAGCGAGTTTGGTGTTATGATATATATTGTTAGAAACCGTCTATATTACAGTGATATCACGTCGAAAATCGTCTAGGACCGATACGGAAAAAGTTTCCTCTTAGCGGTGGGACTTAGAAAAATTTCCAGAGTTTTGTCGACGGAGTAGTACATCCGTCCATTATTTGCTAATAACTCGATAAATAATAATTGTAGCGAGTTTGGTGTTATGATATATATTGTTAGAAACCGTCTATATTACAGTGATATCACGTCGAAAATCGTCTAGGACCGATACGGAAAAAGTTTCCTCTTAGCGGTGGGACTTAGAAAAATTTCCAGAGTTTTGTCGACGGAGTAGTACATCCGTCCATTATTTGCTAATAACTCGATAAATAATAATTGTAGCGAGTTTGGTGTTATGATATATATTGTTAGAAACCGTCTATATTACAGTGATATCACGTCGAAAATCGTCTAGGACCGATACGGAAAAAGTTTCCTCTTAGCGGTGGGACTTAGAAAAATTTCCAGAGTTTTGTCGACGGAGTACTACATCCGTCCATTATTTGCTAATAACTCGATAAATAATAATTGTAGCGAGTTTGGTGTTATGATATATATTGTTAGAAACCGTCTATATTACAGTGATATCACGTCGAAAATCGTCTAGGACCGATACGGAAAAAGTTTCCTCTTAGCGGTGGGACTTAGAAAAATTTCCAGAGTTTTGTCGACGGAGTAGTACATCCGTCCATTATTTGCTAATAACTCGATAAATAATAATTGTAGCGAGTTTGGTGTTATGATATATATTGTTAGAAACCGTCTATATTACAGTGATATCACGTCGAAAATCGTCTAGGACCGATACGGAAAAAGTTTCCTCTTAGCGGTGGGACTTAGAAAAATTTCCAGAGTTTTGTCGACGGAGTAGTACATCCGTCCATTATTTGCTAATAACTCGATAAATAATAATTGTAGCGAGTTTGGTGTTATGATATATATTGTTAGAAACCGTCTATATTACAGTGATATCACGTCGAAAATCGTCTAGGACCGATACGGAAAAAGTTTCCTCTTAGCGGTGGGACTTAGAAAAATTTCCAGAGTTTTGTCGACGGAGTACGTACATCCGTCCATTATTTGCTAATAACTCGATAAATAATAATTGTAGCGAGTTTGGTGTTATGATATATATTGTTAGAAACCGTCTATATTACAGTGATATCACGTCGAAAATCGTCTAGGACCGATACGGAAAAAGTTTCCTCTTAGCGGTGGGACTTAGAAAAATTTCCAGAGTTTTGTCGACGGAGTACTACATCCGTCCATTATTTGCTAATAACTCGATAAATAATAATTGTAGCGAGTTTGGTGTTATGATATATATTGTTAGAAACCGTCTATATTACAGTGATATCACGTCGAAAATCGTCTAGGACCGATACGGAAAAAGTTTCCTCTTAGCGGTGGGACTTAGAAAAATTTCCAGAGTTTTGTCGACGGAGTAGTACATCCGTCCATTATTTGCTAATAACTCGATAAATAATAATTGTAGCGAGTTTGGTGTTATGATATATATTGTTAGAAACCGTCTATATTACAGTGATATCACGTCGAAAATCGTCTAGGACCGATACGGAAAAAGTTTCCTCTTAGCGGTGGGACTTAGAAAAATTTCCAGAGTTTTGTCGACGGAGTAGTACATCCGTCCATTATTTGCTAATAACTCGATAAATAATAATTGTAGCGAGTTTGGTGTTATGATATATATTGTTAGAAACCGTCTATATTACAGTGATATCACGTCGAAAATCGTCTAGGACCGATACGGAAAAAGTTTCCTCTTAGCGGTGGGACTTAGAAAAATTTCCAGAGTTTTGTCGACGGAGTAGTACATCCGTCCATTATTTGCTAATAACTCGATAAATAATAATTGTAGCGAGTTTGGTGTTATGATATATATTGTTAGAAACCGTCTATATTACAGTGATATCACGTCGAAAATCGTCTAGGACCGATACGGAAAAAGTTTCCTCTTAGCGGTGGGACTTAGAAAAATTTCCAGAGTTTTGTCGACGGAGTAGTACATCCGTCCATTATTTGCTAATAACTCGATAAATAATAATTGTAGCGAGTTTGGTGTTATGATATATATTGTTAGAAACCGTCTATATTACAGTGATATCACGTCGAAAATCGTCTAGGACCGATACGGAAAAAGTTTCCTCTTAGCGGTGGGACTTAGAAAAATTTCCAGAGTTTTGTCGACGGAGTAGTACATCCGTCCATTATTTGCTAATAACTCGATAAATAATAATTGTAGCGAGTTTGGTGTTATGATATATATTGTTAGAAACCGTCTATATTACAGTGATATCACGTCGAAAATCGTCTAGGACCGATACGGAAAAAGTTTCCTCTTAGCGGTGGGACTTAGAAAAATTTCCAGAGTTTTGTCGACGGAGTAGTACATCCGTCCATTATTTGCTAATAACTCGATAAATAATAATTGTAGCGAGTTTGGTGTTATGATATATATTGTTAGAAACCGTCTATATTACAGTGATATCACGTCGAAAATCGTCTAGGACCGATACGGAAAAAGTTTCCTCTTAGCGGTGGGACTTAGAAAAATTTCCAGAGTTTTGTCGACGGAGTAGTACATCCGTCCATTATTTGCTAATAACTCGATAAATAATAATTGTAGCGAGTTTGGTGTTATGATATATATTGTTAGAAACCGTCTATATTACAGTGATATCACGTCGAAAATCGTCTAGGACCGATACGGAAAAAGTTTCCTCTTAGCGGTGGGACTTAGAAAAATTTCCAGAGTTTTGTCGACGGAGTAGTACATCCGTCCATTATTTGCTAATAACTCGATAAATAATAATTGTAGCGAGTTTGGTGTTATGATATATATTGTTAGAAACCGTCTATATTACAGTGATATCACGTCGAAAATCGTCTAGACCGATACGGAAAAAGTTTCCTCTTAGCGGTGGGACTTAGAAAAATTTCCAGAGTTTTGTCGACGGAGTAGTACATCCGTCCATTATTTGCTAATAACTCGATAAATAATAATTGTAGCGAGTTTGGTGTTATGATATATATTGTTAGAAACCGTCTATATTACAGTGATATCACGTCGAAAATCGTCTAGGACCGATACGGAAAAAGTTTCCTCTTAGCGGTGGGACTTGGAAAAATTTCCAGAGTTTTGTCGACGGAGTAGTACATCCGTCCATTATTTGCTAATAACTCGATAAATAATAATTGTAGCGAGTTTGGTGTTATGATATATATTGTTAGAAACCGTCTATATTACAGTGATATCACGTCGAAAATCGTCTAGGACCGATACGGAAAAAGTTTCCTCTTAGCGGTGGGACTTAGAAAAATTTCCAGAGTTTTGTCGACGGAGTAGTACATCCGTCCATTATTTGCTAATAACTCGATAAATAATAATTGTAGCGAGTTTGGTGTTATGATATATATTGTTAGAAACCGTCTATATTACAGTGATATCACGTCGAAAATCGTCTAGGACCGATACGGAAAAAGTTTCCTCTTAGCGGTGGGACTTCGAAAAATTTCCAGAGTTTTGTCGCCGGAGTAGTACATCCGTCCATTATTTGCTAATAACTCGATAAATAAAATTGTAGCGAGTTTGGTGTTATGATATATATTGTTAGAAACCGTCTATATTACAGTGATATCACGTCGAAAATCGTCTAGGACCGATACGGAAAAAGTTTCCTCTTAGCGGTGGGACTTGGAAAAATTTCCAGAGTTTTGTCGACGGAGTAGTACATCCGTCCATTATTTGCTAATAACTCGATAAATAATAATTGTAGCGAGTTTGGTGTTATGATATATATTGTTAGAAACCGTCTATATTACAGTGATATCACGTCGAAAATCGTCTAGGACCGATACGGAAAAAGTTTCCTCTTAGCGGTGGGACTTGGAAAAATTTCCAGAGTTTTGTCGACGGAGTAGTACATCCGTCCATTATTTGCTAATAACTCGATAAATAATAATTGTAGCGAGTTTGGTGTTATGATATATATTGTTAGAAACCGTCTATATTACAGTGATATCACGTCGAAAATCGTCTAGGACCGATACGGAAAAAGTTTCCTCTTAGCGGTGGGACTTAGAAAAATTTCCAGAGTTTTGTCGACGGAGTAGTACATCCGTCCATTATTTGCTAATAACTCGATAAATAATAATTGTAGCGAGTTTGGTGTTATGATATATATTGTTAGAAACCGTCTATATTACAGTGATATCACGTCGAAAATCGTCTAGGACCGATACGGAAAAAGTTTCCTCTTAGCGGTGGGACTTAGAAAAATTTTCGTCGAACGTCCGACGGAGTAGTACATCCGTCCATTATTTGCTAATAACTCGATAAATAATAATTGTAGCGAGTTTGGTGTTATGATATATATTGTTAGAAACCGTCTATATTACAGTGATATCACGTCGAAAATCGTCTAGGACCGATACGGAAAAAGTTTCCTCTTAGCGGTGGGACTTAGAAAAATTTCCAGAGTTTTGTCGACGGAGTAGTACATCCGTCCATTATTTGCTAATAACTCGATAAATAATAATTGTAGCGAGTTTGGTGTTATGATATATATTGTTAGAAACCGTCTATATTACAGTGATATCACGTCGAAAATCGTCTAGGACCGATACGGAAAAAGTTTCCTCTTAGCGGTGGGACTTAGAAAAATTTCCAGAGTTTTGTCGACGGAGTAGTACATCCGTCCATTATTTGCTAATAACTCGATAAATAATAATTGTAGCGAGTTTGGTGTTATGATATATATTGTTAGAAACCGTCTATATTACAGTGATATCACGTCGAAAATCGTCTAGGACCGATACGGAAAAAGTTTCCTCTTAGCGGTGGGACTTGGAAAAATTTCCAGAGTTTTGTCGACGGAGTAGTACATCCGTCCATTATTTGCTAATAACTCGATAAATAATAATTGTAGCGAGTTTGGTGTTATGATATATATTGTTAGAAACCGTCTATATTACAGTGATATCACGTCGAAAATCGTCTAGGACCGATACGGAAAAAGTTTCCTCTTAGCGGTGGGACTTAGAAAAATTTCCAGAGTTTTGTCGACGGAGTAGTACATCCGTCCATTATTTGCTAATAACTCGATAAATAATAATTGTAGCGAGTTTGGTGTTATGATATATATTGTTAGAAACCGTCTATATTACAGTGATATCACGTCGAAAATCGTCTAGGACCGATACGGAAAAAGTTTCCTCTTAGCGGTGGGACTTAGAAAAATTTTCGTCGAACGTCCGACGGAGTAGTACATCCGTCCATTATTTGCTAATAACTCGATAAATAATAATTGTAGCGAGTTTGGTGTTATGATATATATTGTTAGAAACCGTCTATATTACAGTGATATCACGTCGAAAATCGTCTAGGACCGATACGGAAAAAGTTTCCTCTTAGCGGTGGGACTTAGAAAAATTTCCAGAGTTTTGTCGACGGAGTACTACATCCGTCCATTATTTGCTAATAACTCGATAAATAATAATTGTAGCGAGTTTGGTGTTATGATATATATTGTTAGAAACCGTCTATATTACAGTGATATCACGTCGAAAATCGTCTAGGGCCGATACGGAAAAAGTTTCCTCTTAGCGGTGGGACTTAGAAAAATTTCCAGAGTTTTGTCGACGGAGTAGTACATCCGTCCATTATTTGCTAATAACTCGATAAATAATAATTGTAGCGAGTTTGGTGTTATGATATATATTGTTAGAAACCGTCTATATTACAGTGATATCACGTCGAAAATCGTCTAGGACCGATACGGAAAAAGTTTCCTCTTAGCGGTGGGACTTGGAAAAATTTCCAGAGTTTTGTCGACGGAGTAGTACATCCGTCCATTATTTGCTAATAACTCGATAAATAATAATTGTAGCGAGTTTGGTGTTATGATATATATTGTTAGAAACCGTCTATATTACAGTGATATCACGTCGAAAATCGTCTAGGACCGATACGGAAAAAGTTTCCTCTTAGCGGTGGGACTTGGAAAAATTTCCAGAGTTTTGTCGACGGAGTAGTACATCCGTCCATTATTTGCTAATAACTCGATAAATAATAATTGTAGCGAGTTTGGTGTTATGATATATATTGTTAGAAACCGTCTATATTACAGTGATATCACGTCGAAAATCGTCTAGGACCGATACGGAAAAAGTTTCCTCTTAGCGGTGGGACTTAGAAAAATTTCCAGAGTTTTGTCGACGGAGTAGTACATCCGTCCATTATTTGCTAATAACTCGATAAATAATAATTGTAGCGAGTTTGGTGTTATGATATATATTGTTAGAAACCGTCTATATTACAGTGATATCACGTCGAAAATCGTCTAGGACCGATACGGAAAAAGTTTCCTCTTAGCGGTGGGACTTAGAAAAATTTTCGTCGAACGTCCGACGGAGTAGTACATCCGTCCATTATTTGCTAATAACTCGATAAATAATAATTGTAGCGAGTTTGGTGTTATGATATATATTGTTAGAAACCGTCTATATTACAGTGATATCACGTCGAAAATCGTCTAGGACCGATACGGAAAAAGTTTCCTCTTAGCGGTGGGACTTAGAAAAATTTCCAGAGTTTTGTCGACGGAGTAGTACATCCGTCCATTATTTGCTAATAACTCGATAAATAATAATTGTAGCGAGTTTGGTGTTATGATATATATTGTTAGAAACCGTCTATATTACAGTGATATCACGTCGAAAATCGTCTAGGACCGATACGGAAAAAGTTTCCTCTTAGCGGTGGGACTTAGAAAAATTTCCAGAGTTTTGTCGACGGAGTAGTACATCCGTCCATTATTTGCTAATAACTCGATAAATAATAATTGTAGCGAGTTTGGTGTTATGATATATATTGTTAGAAACCGTCTATATTACAGTGATATCACGTCGAAAATCGTCTAGGACCGATACGGAAAAAGTTTCCTCTTAGCGGTGGGACTTGGAAAAATTTCCAGAGTTTTGTCGACGGAGTAGTACATCCGTCCATTATTTGCTAATAACTCGATAAATAATAATTGTAGCGAGTTTGGTGTTATGATATATATTGTTAGAAACCGTCTATATTACAGTGATATCACGTCGAAAATCGTCTAGGACCGATACGGAAAAAGTTTCCTCTTAGCGGTGGGACTTAGAAAAATTTCCAGAGTTTTGTCGACGGAGTAGTACATCCGTCCATTATTTGCTAATAACTCGATAAATAATAATTGTAGCGAGTTTGGTGTTATGATATATATTGTTAGAAACCGTCTATATTACAGTGATATCACGTCGAAAATCGTCTAGGGCCGATACGGAAAAAGTTTCCTCTTAGCGGTGGGACTTAGAAAAATTTCCAGAGTTTTGTCGACGGAGTAGTACATCCGTCCATTATTTGCTAATAACTCGATAAATAATAATTGTAGCGAGTTTGGTGTTATGATATATATTGTTAGAAACCGTCTATATTACAGTGATATCACGTCGAAAATCGTCTAGGACCGATACGGAAAAAGTTTCCTCTTAGCGGTGGGACTTAGAAAAATTTCCAGAGTTTTGTCGACGGAGTAGTACATCCGTCCATTATTTGCTAATAACTCGATAAATAATAATTGTAGCGAGTTTGGTGTTATGATATATATTGTTAGAAACCGTCTATATTACAGTGATATCACGTCGAAAATCGTCTAGGACCGATACGGAAAAAGTTTCCTCTTAGCGGTGGGACTTGGAAAAATTTCCAGAGTTTTGTCGACGGAGTAGTACATCCGTCCATTATTTGCTAATAACTCGATAAATAATAATTGTAGCGAGTTTGGTGTTATGATATATATTGTTAGAAACCGTCTATATTACAGTGATATCACGTCGAAAATCGTCTAGGACCGATACGGAAAAAGTTTCCTCTTAGCGGTGGGACTTAGAAAAATTTCCAGAGTTTTGTCGACGGAGTACTACATCCGTCCATTATTTGCTAATAACTCGATAAATAATAATTGTAGCGAGTTTGGTGTTATGATATATATTGTTAGAAACCGTCTATATTACAGTGATATCACGTCGAAAATCGTCTAGGACCGATACGGAAAAAGTTTCCTCTTAGCGGTGGGACTTAGAAAAATTTCCAGAGTTTTGTCGACGGAGTAGTACATCCGTCCATTATTTGCTAATAACTCGATAAATAATAATTGTAGCGAGTTTGGTGTTATGATATATATTGTTAGAAACCGTCTATATTACAGTGATATCACGTCGAAAATCGTCTAGGACCGATACGGAAAAAGTTTCCTCTTAGCGGTGGGACTTAGAAAAATTTCCAGAGTTTTGTAGACGGAGTAGTACATCCGTCCATTATTTGCTAATAACTCGATAAATAATAATTGTAGCGAGTTTGGTGTTATGATATATATTGTTAGAAACCGTCTATATTACAGTGATATCACGTCGAAAATCGTCTAGGACCGATACGGAAAAAGTTTCCTCTTAGCGGTGGGACTTAGAAAAATTTTCGTCGAACGTCCGACGGAGTAGTACATCCGTCCATTATTTGCTAATAACTCGATAAATAATAATTGTAGCGAGTTTGGTGTTATGATATATATTGTTAGAAACCGTCTATATTACAGTGATATCACGTCGAAAATCGTCTAGGGCCGATACGGAAAAAGTTTCCTCTTAGCGGTGGGACTTAGAAAAATTTCCAGAGTTTTGTCGACGGAGTAGTACATCCGTCCATTATTTGCTAATAACTCGATAAATAATAATTGTAGCGAGTTTGGTGTTATGATATATATTGTTAGAAACCGTCTATATTACAGTGATATCACGTCGAAAATCGTCTAGGACCGATACGGAAAAAGTTTCCTCTTAGCGGTGGGACTTGGAAAAATTTCCAGAGTTTTGTCGACGGAGTAGTACATCCGTCCATTATTTGCTAATAACTCGATAAATAATAATTGTAGCGAGTTTGGTGTTATGATATATATTGTTAGAAACCGTCTATATTACAGTGATATCACGTCGAAAATCGTCTAGGACCGATACGGAAAAAGTTTCCTCTTAGCGGTGGGACTTAGAAAAATTTCCAGAGTTTTGTCGACGGAGTAGTACATCCGTCCATTATTTGCTAATAACTCGATAAATAATAATTGTAGCGAGTTTGGTGTTATGATATATATTGTTAGAAACCGTCTATATTACAGTGATATCACGTCGAAAATCGTCTAGGACCGATACGGAAAAAGTTTCCTCTTAGCGGTGGGACTTAGAAAAATTTCCAGAGTTTTGTCGACGGAGTACTACATCCGTCCATTATTTGCTAATAACTCGATAAATAATAATTGTAGCGAGTTTGGTGTTATGATATATATTGTTAGAAACCGTCTATATTACAGTGATATCACGTCGAAAATCGTCTAGGACCGATACGGAAAAAGTTTCCTCTTAGCGGTGGGACTTAGAAAAATTTCCAGAGTTTTGTCGACGGAGTAGTACATCCGTCCATTATTTGCTAATAACTCGATAAATAATAATTGTAGCGAGTTTGGTGTTATGATATATATTGTTAGAAACCGTCTATATTACAGTGATATCACGTCGAAAATCGTCTAGGACCGATACGGAAAAAGTTTCCTCTTAGCGGTGGGACTTAGAAAAATTTCCAGAGTTTTGTAGACGGAGTAGTACATCCGTCCATTATTTGCTAATAACTCGATAAATAATAATTGTAGCGAGTTTGGTGTTATGATATATATTGTTAGAAACCGTCTATATTACAGTGATATCACGTCGAAAATCGTCTAGGACCGATACGGAAAAAGTTTCCTCTTAGCGGTGGGACTTAGAAAAATTTTCGTCGAACGTCCGACGGAGTAGTACATCCGTCCATTATTTGCTAATAACTCGATAAATAATAATTGTAGCGAGTTTGGTGTTATGATATATATTGTTAGAAACCGTCTATATTACAGTGATATCACGTCGAAAATCGTCTAGGGCCGATACGGAAAAAGTTTCCTCTTAGCGGTGGGACTTAGAAAAATTTCCAGAGTTTTGTCGACGGAGTAGTACATCCGTCCATTATTTGCTAATAACTCGATAAATAATAATTGTAGCGAGTTTGGTGTTATGATATATATTGTTAGAAACCGTCTATATTACAGTGATATCACGTCGAAAATCGTCTAGGACCGATACGGAAAAAGTTTCCTCTTAGCGGTGGGACTTGGAAAAATTTCCAGAGTTTTGTCGACGGAGTAGTACATCCGTCCATTATTTGCTAATAACTCGATAAATAATAATTGTAGCGAGTTTGGTGTTATGATATATATTGTTAGAAACCGTCTATATTACAGTGATATCACGTCGAAAATCGTCTAGGACCGATACGGAAAAAGTTTCCTCTTAGCGGTGGGACTTAGAAAAATTTCCAGAGTTTTGTCGACGGAGTAGTACATCCGTCCATTATTTGCTAATAACTCGATAAATAATAATTGTAGCGAGTTTGGTGTTATGATATATATTGTTAGAAACCGTCTATATTACAGTGATATCACGTCGAAAATCGTCTAGGACCGATACGGAAAAAGTTTCCTCTTAGCGGTGGGACTTAGAAAAATTTCCAGAGTTTTGTCGACGGAGTAGTACATCCGTCCATTATTTGCTAATAACTCGATAAATAATAATTGTAGCGAGTTTGGTGTTATGATATATATTGTTAGAAACCGTCTATATTACAGTGATATCACGTCGAAAATCGTCTAGGACCGATACTTAAAAATTTTCCTCTTATTTGTGGGACTTAGAAAAATTTTCAAAGTTCGGTGAATTATGAAAAGTTGGTTATTTTGTGTAGAATAATATAGAAATGTTAAAATTTATTATATTTTGTGAAAAAAATTTTTATACTTTTTTCGCTCTAAGTTCCAACAGCCCCGCCGGGAGGTCTGTTGCCGCGGCGGTTTGCGGCCATAAGCGCGCGTGTTATTGACCGCGCGGCGCCGGCGTCCTGGCCGGCCGTTCGGTATCTATAAGAGAGTCGACGGTTCGGTCG